>NC_136273.1:21233173-21235673 GCF_964187855.1 Myxine glutinosa
ATTTGACGGACCAGTTGACGGATGAGTTGACGGACGAGTTGACGGACGAGTTGACGGACGAGTTGACGGACGAGTTGACGGTCGAGTTGATGGACGAGTTGATGGACGAGTTGATGGTCGAGTTGATGGCGGAGTTGATGGACGAGTTGACGGACGAGTTGACGGCGAGTTGACGGACGAGTTGATGGTCGAGTTGATGGACGAGTTGATGGTGGAGTTGATGGACGAGTTGATGGACGAGTTGATGGACGAGTTGACGGACGAGTTGATGGTGGAGTTGATGGACGAGTTGATGGACGAGTTGACGGACCAGTTGACGGATGAGTTGACGGACGAGTTGACGGACGAGTTGATGGACGAGTTGACGGTCGAGTTGACGGACGAGTTGATGGACGAGTTGATGGACGAGTTGATGGTTGAGTTTATGGACGAGTTGACGGTCGAGTTGATGGTCGAGTTGATGGACGAGTTGATGGACGGGTTGATGGTCGAGTTTATGGACGAGTTGACGGTCGAGTTGATGGTGGAGTTGACGGACGAGTTGATGGATGAGTTGATGGTCGAGTTGATGGACGAATTGATGGACGGGTTGATGGTCGAGTTGATGGACGAATTGATGGACGGGTTGATGGTCGAGTTGATGGTCGAATTGATGGACGAGTTGATGGACGAGTTGATGGTCGAGTTGATGGTCGAATTGATGGACGAGTTGATCGACGAGTTGATGGACGAGTTGATGGTCGAGTTGATGGACGAGTTGATGGTCGAGTTGACGGACGAGTTGACGGACGAGTTGACGGACGAGTTGACGGTCGAGTTGACGGACGAGTTGACGGTCGAGTTGACGGACGAGTTGATGGTCGAGTTTACGGATGCGTTGACGGTCGAGTGGATGGTCGAGTTGACGGTGGAGTTGATGGACGAGTTGATGGACGAGTTGATGGACGAGTTGATGGACGAGTTGACGGACGAGTTGACGGACGAGTTGACGGACGAGTTGACGGAGGAGTTGATGGTCGAGTTGATGGACGAGTTGATGGACGAGTTGATGGACGAGTTGATGGTCGAGTTGATGGACGAGTTGACGGTCGAGTTGACGGTCGAGTTGATGGTGGAGTTGATTGTGGAGTTGATGGACGAGTTGATGGATGAGTTGATGGACGAGTTGATGGACGAGTTGACGGACGAGTTGACGGATGAGTTGATGGTCGAGTTGATGGACGAGTTGATGGACGAGTTGATGGTCGAGTTGACGGTCGAGTTGACGGACGAGTTGACGGACGAGTTGACGGATGAGTTGATGGACGAGTTGATGGACGAGTTGATGGTCGAGTTGACGGACGAGTTGACGGTCGAGTTGACGGTCGAGTTGACGGTCGAATTGACGGTGGAGTTGATTGTGGAGTTGATGGACGAGTTGATGGATGAGTTGATGGACGAGTTGATGGTCGAGTTGACGGACGAGTTGACGGTGGAGTTGATGGACGAGTTGTATGGACGAGTGATGGTCGAGTTGATGGACGAGTTGATGGTTGAGTTGATGGACGAGTTGACGGACGAGTTGACGGTGGAGTTGATGGACGAGTTGATGGACGAGTTGATGGTCGAGTTGACGGACGAGTTGACGGTGGAGTTGATGGACGAGTTGATGGACGAGTTGATGGTGGAGTTGATGGACGAGTTGATGGTGGAGTTGATGGTGGAGTTGATGGACGAGTTGATGGACGAGTTGATGGACGTGTTGACGGACCAGTTGACGGACCAGTTGACGGACGAGTTGACGGTCGAGTTGACGGACGAGTTGACGGTCGAGTTTATGGACGAGTTGCCGGTCGAGTTGACGGTGGAGTTGACGGACGAGTTGACGGACGAGTTGACGGTCGAGTTGACGGACGAGTTGACGGTCGAGTTGATGGACGAGTTGACGGTCGAGTTGATGGACGAGTTGACGGTCGAGTTGATGGACGAGTTGACGGACGAGTTAACGGACGAGTTAACGGACGAGTTTATGGACGAGTTGACGGACGAGTTGCTGGACGAGTTGATGGTCGAGTTGACACTCGAGTTGATGGACGAGTTGACGGTCGAGTTGACGGTCGACTTGATGGTGGAGTTGATGGATGAGTTGATGGACGAGTTGATGGTCGAGTTGATGGACGATTTAATGGTCGAGTTGATGGACGACTTGATGGACGAATTGATGGACGGGTTGATGGTCGAGTTGATGGACGAGTTGATGGACGAGTTGATGGTCGAGTTGATGGACGAGTTGACGGACGAATTGACGGTCGAGTTGACGGTCGAGTTGACGGTCGAGTTGATGGTGGAGTTGACGGACGAGTTGATGGTCGAGTTGATGGACGAGTTGACGGACCAGTTGACGGACGAGTTGACGGACGAGTTGACGGACGAGTTGACGGTCGAGTTGACGGACGAGTTGACGGTCGAGTTGATGGACGAGTTGATGGTCGAGTTTATGGACGAGTTGACGGTCGAGTTG